>NC_057805.1:356716356-356744485 GCF_018294505.1 Triticum aestivum
GCCGCCCTCCTGCGCCGGCGCCGCCGAGCGGCCCCCTTCGACCCCTCTCCGCGCCTCTCCGAGCTCCCTCCGGCCGCCGGGCGTCGCCTCTGCTCCGGCGAGCTCGAGCCCGAGCTCAGCCCGATCCGATCTGAACCAGCGGTTGACTTTTCTTCTCCTCCCCCGAAATTTCTCTAAGTCTGGAAATTTTACAATACATGCTCATGTTCATCGCATCATAACTCTCTTCATATAGCTCCGTTTTGTGCATGTAATATATATCAATGTTCGTCTCTGGATGCTATTCATTTTTTTCCATTGTGCATGTTCATTTGAGTCCATCTTGATGCTCAAATCTCTGGTGCAAGAGTGCTATATGCTGTTAACTGCGGTTACTTATCAGAACTTGAGGATTTGTTATTTTTGTTGCTATTGATGTGTGCATCTTATGGGCATGAGCTCTACATGTGTTTTGATGTATGCCATGTATTTTTATGACCTATGTGGTGACTAGCACAAGCATGCAAACTAGGCTTCGTGATGTTTCTGATTTCAGAGACTTGGTAATTTTTGCAGTCTGGGACTGATGTTATTTTGTTGCTATGTATCCATGTGGCTACAGAGAGATCCATGCTCCTTTTGGTGATGTTCAGTAAGGATGTTTTGTAGATATAGTTGTGATCTATCCGTTCATGCCCCTGTTTGCAATTATGGAGTGCCATAGCATGACTCAATCTTGCTCTACTTTTGCTATAAAATATTTCTGGCAGATTGTTTACGTGTTATTCAATTTTGCCAAGCTTGTTGTAGTTGATCCTTTCATGCTAAGTATTTGCTCTTGCCATGAATAGCTTAATAAACATGCCATCTTGCTTTAGGCATGCTTGTTTTGTCATGCATTGCCTTGTGGTTAGTGAATCAAGCTCACCAAGACGCCCTCTTAATGTCTGTTTCTGCCATTCTCTGTTTTCTGCCAAGTCTGAAACCTGTTAACGAAACTTGCTATGTTTGCATGGTTGCCATCATATCTTCTGGCCCTTTTTGGCTTATGGTCAGTAAGGGACTTTTGTTCGATGCTTTTAGTAGATTCATGCCATGCCTTGTTTTTCTATGTTAAGTTCCTGTAGCATGTTGATTTCGTGCTCTGAACATTGCTACCTGATGCTGTTTATGCCATGTCTAGTAATTTGCACTTTTGTCATGCTTGTTTGAACTTGTTATGTTGTGAGCTAGCCGTAGCTCAGTGTTCATCTTTTGTCAAGAATATTCTGTAGATTACTGTGATATGCTTTGTTGCTATGTTGGAGTGCCGTAGCATAGTTACTTGATGTATTCTAAGTGCTATCATGCTGTTAATCACAGTTCCCTGTCATTCTTCTTTTGCTTGCCATTTGCAAACCGTGCATCCGTTTCCGGTGATCTATATATCGATTTCAACCGAAATCATCTCATCTTTCCAGTGGCATGCTTGTTTTTCCAAGTTACTGCCTTGTTCATCATTTTTCTTCCGGAGCACGCATATGCATCGCATATCATATCTCGCATATCATACATGTTTTGCATCATGTTGCTTCCGCATTTCCCGTGATTGATTGTGGTTCCGTTGCTTGTGTTCTTGTTTCGGGTAGAGCCGGGAGACGAGTTCGTGAACGAGGAACCTGTTGAGTACGCTTACGAGGATCAAGCTTTCGACAACTCTGAGAACCTTGCAGGCAAGATGACCATACCCTCGAAATCACTTCTATCTTTGCTTTGATAGTTGTTCGTTCTATTGCCATGCTGCGCTACCTACCACTTGCTATATCATGCCTCCCATATTGCCATGTCAATCCTCTAACCATCCTTTCCTAGCAAACCGTTGTTTGGCTAAGTTACCGCTTTTGCTCAGCCCTTCTTATAGCGTTGCTAGTTGCAGGTGAAGTTGAAGTTGGTTCCATGTTGGAACATGGATATTTTGGAATATCCCAATATCTCTTATTTAATTAATGCATCTATATATTTGGTAAAGGGTGGAAGGCTCGGCCTTATGCCTGTTGTTTTGTTCCACTCTTGCCGCCCTAGTTTCCGTCATACCGGTATTATGTTCCTTGAGTTTGCGTTCCTTACGCGGTTGGGTGATTTATGGGACCCCCTTGACAGTTAGCCTTGAATAAAACTCCTCCAGCAAGGCCCAACCTTGGTTTTACCATTTGCCACCTAAGCCTTTTCCCTTGGGTTTTCGCAAGCCCGAGGGTCATCTTTATTTTAACCCCCACGGGCCAGTGCTCCTTCGAGTGTTGGTCCGAACCGAGTAGACTGCGGGGCCACCTCGGGGAAACTTGAGGCTTGGTTTTACTCGTAGGATGTCTCATCCGTTGTGCCCTGAGAACGAGATATGTGCAGCTCCTATCGGGATTTGTCGGCACATCGGGCGGCTTTGCTGGTCTTGTTTTACCATTGTCGAAATGTCTTGTAAACCGGGATTCCGAGACTGATCGGGTCTTTCCGGGAGAAGGTTTATCCTTCATTGACCGTGAGAGCTTATAATGGGCTATGTTGGGACACCCCTGGAGGGTATTATCTTTCGAATGCCGTGCTCGCGGTTATGAGGCAGATGGGAATTTGTTAATGTCCGGTTGTAGAGAACTTCTCACTTGACCCAATTAAAATACATCAACCGTGTGTGTAGCCGTGATGGTCTCTCCTCGGCGGAGTCCGGGAAGTGAACACGGTTTGAGTTATGCATGAACGTAAGTAGTTTCAGGATCACTTCTTGATCATTTCTAGCTTCGCGACCGTTGCGTTGCTTCTCTTTTCGCTCTCTTTTGCGTATGTTAGCCACCATATATGCTTAGTGCCTGCTGCAGCTCCACCTCATTACACTATCCTTTCCTATAAGCTTAAATAGTCTTGATCTCGCGGGTGTGAGATAGCTGAGTCCTCGTGACTCACAGATTCTACCAAAACAGTTGCAGGTGCCGACGATGCCAGTGCAGATGACGCAACCGAGCTCAAGTGGGAGTTCGATGAGGAACGTGGTCCTTACTATGTTTCTTTTCCTGATGTTCAGTAGTGGAGCCCAGTTGGGACGATCGGGGATCTAGCATTTGGGGTTATCTTATTTTCATTTGGATTTTGACCGTAGTCGGTCTATGTGTGGATTTTGGATGATGTATGATTTATATTTATGTATTGTGTGAAGTGGCGATTGTAAGCCAACTCTCGTTATCCCATTCTTGTTCATTACATGGGATTGTGTGAAGATGACCCTTCTTGCGACAAAACCACAATGCGGTTATGCCTCTAAGTCGTGCCTCGACACGTGGGAAATATAGCCGCATCGTGGGCGTTACACTTATACCCTAAAAACATCAGGGGGAGCCACGAAACCACTTTTCCACCGCCACAACCTTCTGTACTCGTGAGATCCCATCTTGGGGCCTTTTTCGGCGCTTTGCCGGAAGGGGAATCGATCACGGAGGGCTTCTACATCAACACCACAGTCTCTCCGATGATGTGTGAGTAGATTACCACATACCTTCGGGTCCATAGTTATTAGCTAGATTTCTTCTTCTCTCTCTTTGGTTCTCAATACAAAGTTCTCCTCGATGTTCTTGGAGATCTATTCGATGTAATACTATTTTGCGGTGTGTTTGCCGAGATCCGATGAATTGTGGATTTATGATCAAGTTTATCTATGAATAATATTTGGTTCTTCTCTGAATTCTTATATGCATGATTTGATATCTTTGCAAGTCTCTTCGAATTATCGGTTTAGTTTGGCCTACTAGATTGATCTTTCTTGCAGTGGAGAAGTGCTTAGCTTTGGGTTCAATCTTGCGGTGTCCTTTCCCACTGACAGTAGGGGCAGCAAGGCATGTATTGTATTGTTGCCATCGAGGATAAAAAGATGGGGTTTATATCATATTGCTTGAGTTTATCCCTCTACATCATGTCATCTTGCTTAATGCGTTACTCTGTTCGTATGAACTTAATACTCTAGATGCATGCTGCATAGCGGTCGATGTGTGGAGTAATAGTAGTAGATGCAGAATCGTTTCGGTCTACTTGACACGGACGTGATGCCTATATTCATGATCATTGCCTAGATATTCTCATAACTATGCGCTTTTCTATCAATTGCTCGGTAGTAATTTGTTCACCCACCGTAATACATGCTATCTTGAGAGAAGCCACTAGTGAAACCTATGGCCCCCGGGTCTATTTTACATCATATAAGTTTCCGATCTACAATTCTTGTTTCCTATTTATTTTATTTTGCAATCTTTACTTTCCAATCTATACAACAAAAATACCAAAAATATTTATCTTACTATCTTTATTAGATCTCACTTTTGCGAGTGACCGTGAATGGATTGACAACCCCTTTATTGCGTTGGTTGCAAGGTTCTTGATTGTTTGTGTAGGTACTAGGTGACTTGCGTGTTATCTCCCACTGGATTGATACCTTGGTTCTCAAAAACTAGGGGAAATACTTACACTACTTTTCTGCATCACCCTTTCCTCTTCAAGGGAAAACCAACGCATGCTCAAGAGGTATCAGCTGTTAAGCCTGTTATAGCTAGCATATGCCTCTTTTAAAGGTTTTTGATTGTTCGGTTGTTTGTAGTTAGCATATGTCCAGTTTCAAATGCTATCTTTGGTTGTTCGTAGTATGCCTTGTTTATTCCATTTATTCACAACATGACGTTCTGTATGTGCAAGTATGAACTGTGCAGTTGAATTTCATCAGTACCAGTTTCAACAATACCACTATGAATGACTACATTTGGTTGCTGCATCTTGTAGTTAACATACCTTTCCATTTTTATTTAACAATAACCAGTGTACTTAGACAGGCACAATACCGGTTTGAATGACTATGTTTGCTTGTTGTTAAATGTTAGGCATGTTGCAGTTAACACACCTTTCCACTTGTTTTGCTTTACTAGCGTGCTTAAACCTGCACACTGAAGCTATCTTTTGGAAATTATTTTTTCTGCCATGGATAATTTTGGTTGATGTTTAGCCTGTTGTGCTTAACATGCTTCTCGATGTACCTACACATGACAATTTTGGGAACGACTGCTATTTTCCATCGAGGTTAGTTTCATCCCATGGCTTATATATGCTCACTATTCAGGATATGGATAGCTGGTACCATATAGGCCGGGGCTGATAAGGGACTAATCGGTGAATCAGACTTTTAACTAAATATATCTGCAACCCATTTATTGTTAGGTTAACTAGGGCCATATGTAATATATTTGAGGCTAGACAGCAACATGCACTATACTTAATGTCTAAATGTGCAATCCTAGGCTACATAGCAACAAGGAAGAGTGTTACATTAATGTTCTGATGATGTCTAGATATATGTAGAAGAGCAGTAGCAGCAGCGGAAACAACAACAACAACAACAACAACACAGCCCTGTTTGGATACTCAACTTAGCTAGAGGTTAGAGTTAGTTTCCAGCTCATGACTAACCCTGAACTAACTCCATCCAAAGAGTTGTTTGGATGGTAGGGTTAGATTGAAAATAAATGCACTAGGAGAACTAGCTCCAATTAGCACCTCTTGGGTTGGATAGTTTTTTTGGGTGGTCTATAGATGCAACTAGCTCAAACTAGCTCTCATGTTTAGATATACTTTAGGGCTATTTGAGCCCGAACTAGCTCAAATAACTTGTCGGAGTAAATGGCCACGGGTAGCCTAACCGACTGCCCCTGGCTCTTCAAAAATTATCAGGCCATTCGAGTCTTCAAGCATTCAAAAGCATTGGGCCGCCTTCCCCGGTCGGCTACCTCTGAAGCCGACTCTCAGAAGGCGACCCAGCCTCAGCAACCTCGCCCCAAGATAACCACGGGATGGCCGACTCCAGGAAGTCGGCCATAGAGGATGCCGACTCCCCAGAGCCGGCCACGAAGGGCGCAGACTCCAAGAAGCCGGCCAAGACCGCACCCACCAAAACTACATCCACATAACGGTGACAAGACGGGGTGTGGCCACAGTACGGCCCACTACCCCCAAAGCCCGAGGCAGGCATGGCCACAGGACGCCGTACAGGACGGCCAACTCCCGTCCGGCTCGGCATTGTAGCCATGCTGGCCTCAACGTCACCCACAACAGACGTCAGCACGGCCCACGGGCGGCGGGCCCCTTTAGCCAGAGAGAGGCGCGAAGGCGGCCCGGCCTTCCCCAGTCGGCAGAGGGCGTAGCCGGCCCCCAGAAGCCGGCTACCCCCTCCCTCGAAGCATGTGCCACATTAAGGAGACAAGACGAGGTAAGGCTACAGTGAGAGCCCTCGAGGCGGCACACTGTAGCCACGCTTACCTCGACGAAGCCCTCATCATCAGAGACGAGGCTACAGTAAGCAGCCGCCGACAAGACCCCTAGGCGGTGGGGCCGGCCTGTCGACCAAGAGGCCGGCAGCCGGCGGGACCCACCAGTCGGCGGGCCCCAACGGCCGGCGGAGAAGCCGGCGAGCGCAGACACTGACGGCTGGGACCCGCGCCCAGCCGGATTACAATTGTACCCCCGGGGGGTAGGCCTATATAAACCCCTAGGGGCACCCATGCAAAGGGTTGGCTTCTTAGAGTTACACACACACATAGAGAGAGAGGGAAGCAAGAGCTAGCCTTGCTCTTCTTCTTCCTTGAACCCAACAGCTCTAGGAGCATTTGTAGCTACTCTTTCTGATCTAGTGATCATGCGGAGAGCCCGCAGAGCAGGACTAGGGGTGTTATCTCCACGGAGAGCCCTGAACCTGGGTAAGATTCGCCGGCGTGCATGTCTTCGCCTCATCCCGTTTCCAGGTACCGGCGACGTCTTACTGGCACCCACCATGATAAGCCACCCGTTGGCATATGTCGCACCTACCACCCGACATTTGGCGCCCACCGTGGGGCCTGGTGCACCGTCATCCGGAGACCTGTTCTGGACGGGAACCCTCTTCCTCCCCCGCGAGCGCAGCCCGCCTGCTGCGCCCGATGGCGTTTGCCTCGACGCGCTGCAAGGCGTCGATGACGCCTGCGCGGCGAGCTGCCTCGCCGATCTGCTCGGCCAGACTCGCATCTCCGACGAGCCCGCGTCCGACGCGGGCACGGACTACCCCGAGAGCCGCCTCGTCAGCCTCCTCGACCAGCTTCACGTCTCCAGCGAGCCTGCTGCAGATGTGGAGTTGGTCGGCTCCACCGACCCGATGCTCGTCGACTCCGAATGGCATCGCTCGACGCCTACCCCTCCGACGTGGTGGTCTTCGACGATCCTCTCCCTCGAGCTGACAGTGGCAGCAGCACTGTCACCGAAGTGTTGGTCGCCAGCCACATCGCAAACTCGGGCGAGAACGCCCACGACGCCCTGCAAGCGGCGATGCATGACCTATCCGTCCCCATCCCGGCCGACGCCGACGCCGAGACCCTGGAGGCACGCCGCCTCGCCCTCGTCGCGGAAGGCCAGAAGATAGCCTCCATGAGACGCCTCACCGAGGGCCACCAGCGCGAAGTCGACCGCGCCGCCTTCGGTACGCCGCCGCCTAGCAGACCGAGCCGAGCCGGCTTCGTCCAGAAGCGCGGCGCGGCTATCGCCAGCATGCCGGGGGCAGATCGCCCCGTCTACGCCACCCCGCTCGAGAATCTGCGAGCCGCTCAGGCGGCCGTTGAGGAGCTAAATGGGCTGGGAGCCGACGAGCTCCCCTACATGATAAGACGGATCCAGCAGCTGATCGACGCGGCTGCAGAACAGCACGAAGCCGGCGCCCGCGCTGATAGTCATCCCCCGCGCCGGGAGCACGCCGCGACGTCCTGCTCGCCGACTACGAGCGGCGCCCGCCAGAGGAAAGACAAGGAGCCGGCTGCTAGCCGCAGCCGGACTCATATCACCATCGAGCGCGACGCGGAAGGCCGCCCTCGAGCGGTGGAGCGCCAAGGAAATCTACCTCCTCCCCCGCCTCGAAGAGAGAGACGTCTCACCCCGCCGCCCGTCATGCACCCGACTCTTGGTGACCGACTAGGCCGCCGAGAAGGAGTCGGCGAGAACGACGCCTGCCACCGGATCGACCCCCTTGCTCGATCCCTGGCGTTAGAAGAAGAGGACGATGTCGGTCCGCCATGCTTTGGTCCCCGCATCCGCGACGAGCCCTTCCCCAAAGGGTTCTCGCTTCCCAGAGACACGCCCAAGTACAACGGCTCTGTGAAGCCAGAAGATTGGCTCATCGACTACTCCACTGCTGTCAGCATAGCCAACGGCAATCGGCACGTGGCCGTGAAGTACGTCCCCCTCATGATGCAAGGCCCGACGCGCACCTGGCTCAACAGCCTCAAGCCCTACAGCATCAACAGCTGGCTGGACTTCACGGAAGTCTTCGTCCGCAACTTCACCAGCACGTACAAGCGGCCTCCCAAGCCTCGCCAGCTCTCCCTATGCGTCCAAGGGCCCAACGAGTTGACCCGCGACTACCTCACGCGGTGGGCCGAGCTCCGCAACTCCTGCGAGGGGGTGCACGAGGTTCAGGCCATTGAGTACTTCACCGCCGGGTGCCGAGAGGGCACCCTCCTCAAGCACCGACTCCTCTGTGACGAGCCGGCTACCCTCGACAAACTGCTGATCATCGTGGACAAGTACGCCACGGCCGACTCCTCGATGAAGACCGAGCTCCGAGTGCACGCCTCTGGGAAGGTGCTCGCTCCGGCTCCCAAGACGCCGGCTGGCGACTCCAATCGGCGCCCCTACCAGAACGATCAAAAGCGCAAAGCCCCCATGCCGCCTTCCACCAGTCGGCAGGTGGCCACAGTTGAAGATGAGCAGCCCGAAGAGCGGCCCGCTCCCAAGAAGAAGGGTGGCAGGCCGGCTTGGCAGCCGGCTTTCTCTTACGAGCAGACTCTCGACGCCCCCTGCAAGTTCCACAGCGGCGCGAAGCCGTCCAACCACACGACCCGAAAATGCCACTGGCTCACGCGAATCTCCAAGGGCGAAGGGCTGGTGCCACCTCCGCCTCCCGGCCCGCCGCCTCCAGCCCCCCAGCAGCCGGCGGCTCGGCCGGCAGTCGGAGCCATTCAAGATGAATTCCCTGAAGAGCATGCCGCCTACGTCGTCTTCACCAGCCAAGCCAAAGACAAGCGCAGTCGGCGCCGTCAGCATCAAGAGGTCAACGCAGTCGCCTCTAGCGCTCCCGAGTTCATGCACTGGTCAGAGAAGCCAATCAGCTGGAGCCAGGCCGACCACCCAGAGGTGATGCCATCCCCTGGCTCCTATGCACTGGTCTTGGATGTCACCCTCGCGACGGAGAGGCGAGCTGCCCGATTCTCCCGCGTCCTGATAGATGGAGGAAGCAGTATCAATATACTGTACCGCGATACCATGGAGAAGCTGAACATCAAGGCGAAGCAGCTAATGCCAAGCCGGACCGTGTTCCATGGCATCGTGCTCGGCTTGTCTTGCTCCCCAATCGGCAAGATTAAGATGGATGTTCTCTTCGGAGACAAAGATCATTTTCGCCGAGAAGCGATCTGGTTCGAAGTAGTGGATATGGAGAGCCTCTACCATGCTTTGCTTGGCCGACCTGCTCTGGCCAAGTTCATGGCTGTGCCCCACTATGCCTACCTGAAGATGAAGATGCTGAGCTCGAAGGGGATCATCACGGTAGCCGGCGATTACAAGAAGTCCATCGAGTGTGCCATGGCCAGTAGCCGGCTGGCCGAGTCCCTCGTAGTGGCAGAAGAGAAGAAGATGCTGGAGCGGGTTGTGGCCATGGCCGGCAAGCAGCCGGCCCTGTCCCCCAACCCCAAAGATTGTGATGCACAGGGCTCTTTCCAGCCGGCCAAAGAGACGAAGAAGATACCCCTGGACCCGGAGAACCCGGAAAGGTTTGCTGTCATTAGGGCAAACCTGGACAGTAAATAGGAAGGCGAGCTCGTCGACTTCCTCCTTGAGAATCGAGACATTTTTGCATGGTCCCCAAAGGACATGCCGGGTGTCCCGAAGGATTTCGTCGAGCACAAATTGCACGTCCGAGCCGACGCGAAGCCCGTCAAGCAGCCCCTTCACTGACTGTCAGAAGAGAAGCGAAGAATCGTAGGAGAAGAGATAGCCCGGTTCCTCGCCGCTGGCTTTATTACGGAAGTGTTTTTCCAGAGTGGCTTGCCAACCCAGTTCTGGTATTGAAGAAGAACAACAAGTGGCGCATGTGTATAGACTACACCAGCCTAAACAAGGCCTGCCCCAAGGATCCGTTTGCTTTGCCACGGATTGACCAAGTGATAGACTCCACAGCCGGATGCGAGCTGTTGAGTTTTTTGGATGCCTACTCAGGGTACCATCAGATCAAGTTGGACCCAGCAGACCGCCTGAAGACTGCCTTCATCACACCATTTGGAGCTTTCTATTACCTGACTATGAATCTCGGGGACTACACCCAGTGGGTGCGCTGACGCGCCCCCACGTGAGATAAAGGACAAAGCACTTACCCCGGCTCTCAGTTAGGTCGGCGGTCTTCTGGGTCAGCTCCCGAGCCTGGGAGTTGAAGGCAGCCGCGCGAAGATTGTGGTAGTCCTGCAAGACAGGTAGAAAATCGAAGTAAGAACAAGAATAGCAAAGCCAAATCCACTAAGAAGTTCCAAGCCGCCTGCTCAGCAGCCGACTCGGAACTCAGGGACTTCACCCAGTGGGTGCGCTGACGCACCCCCACGGAAGAAACCAAGATCAAGAAGAAGCAAGATAAGAAGACTAACCCGGATGGCCGCCCGCGTCGCAAGGAATTCGTCGGTGTATCGCCTCAGCGCCGTAGCCTGGGCCTCGAGCCGGGTCCGGACGTCCTGCGCGGCCACGTTCATCACGGCCGTCCCTCCGCCCGGCGTCCACCCCGAGGTGGCGCTGGCCACCTCCACATCCTGGGCCGACGAGCTAGAGCCCGCGGCCGGCTGCGGGTCCGACGCAGCCTTCTGTGGCTCTGACGCAGCCTTCCCCGCGCGCCGGTTCGCGGCGTCCGGATCGCCAGCTCAGTCCTCGCGGCCGGCTCACCCCCCGCCGACTGCGCAGGCGGCAGATCTGGCCGGTCGCCTTGAGCTGCCCCAGTCGACGGGGTCGGCACCGGCGCCCTCTCCAGGATGACGACGTTGTCATCCCTCTCCAGCCCGGCTGGTCACCGCCGGCTTCTTCTGGCGGGGGCTCCGGGGCCCCAGGCGCTGCGACGCGCAAAGGGGTGACCAACAAGGCCCCCTCCACCGTCGCCGCAGCTACAGCCTCTCCTTGGGCCTTGGCTGCGGCGTCAGCGCGCGCCTTCGCCGCCTCCTCCTCCTGCGCCGCCTTGGCGGCGGCCGCCTTCGCCGGCTCCGCCTCCCGCGCCTCCCGCTCCTCCCGCACCTCCCGCGCGTTCCGCTCCGTCGCCGCCAGAAGATCGGCACGGGGGTCCACGCGGCGAGTGGTGCTCCCAGATCCCCTCGACGACTCAACGACGGAGGCGGCAGCCGCCCGCTCGAGCGACAATGGAGCTCTGGTTGTTTGGAGAAAAAGACAAGGATTCAGGAGCCACCAGAGAAAAAGACAAGGATTCAGGAGTTTGAACTTACGCCGACACCGTCTGCGGTTGCTTCACCGCCTTGCGGAAGCGTGCCGCCTTCGCGGCCGCCTCCTCCCGCCTAGTCGCCGCTGCCCCGCCTCGGGGCTTCTTCGACCGACTGCCAAACAAACCCTGCGCGACACTACGCTTTTGCCCGCCGCCCCGAGCAGCCGGCGCAGCGGAGGAACCCGCGCCGCGGCCAGACGCCGGCTGACGGCGCTGGACGACTTCGGCCTCGTCATCGTCCGGCCAGTCGTCGAAGCTGACTCCAAGCCCGGAGCCGCCTGCTTCGCCGCCGGCTTGGCCACCACCCGGCTCGGTGTTGTCGTCCATAGCAGCCGCCCCCAAGTCGAGGTCCTCCAGATCGTGCTCCGTCCGGTCCGGGACGAATCGGCGCTCCGCGTCCGACCCGCCTGCAGGCCGAAGAAGAGGGCTCCGTCGAAACAAGCCGACTAGTCAGAGTCGGCCAAAAGGAACTCGGCGACAAAACTGACAGAAGAAGAAGAGACAAGGAGAACATACCGTAGGCGGCGGATTGGCTCGGCAATATGGCTCCTTGCCGAACTGCCACTCTGCGGAGAGTTTGCAGTTCGCAAGGTAGTTCACCATATATGCCACCTCGTCGTGCGGCATGTCCTTGGTACACATCCGGCTCGGATCGAGCTGGCCGCTCTTCTGACAGATCAGATGAGGGCGGCTCTGGAGCGGGAGTACCCGGCGCGTGACAAAGGCGGCCAGCAGGTCGGGCCCCGACAAGCCCTCCGACTGGATCATCGCTCGCCCTCGAGCGACGGCTGCGTTTCCAGCCGGCGTCAGCGTCACGGCCCGGTAGGACCACTAGGGCCGCCTGCCCGCCGGTGGGCCGGCTACGTAAGCTGGCAGATTGACGTAGTCGCCCTGCGGGGCGACGTTCCTCACGTAGAAGTATGACTTTTGCCATAACTTCACCGACTGGATCAGCATGATGACGGGGAAGGGGTTGTCGGCAGCCACCCTCCACATCGCGATGAAGGCGCCACTCTGAGCCGGCATGCCTTGCATGTGCGTGCCCAGCTTGGACTGGAAGAACTCCCCCCAGAGCTCGAGGGTAGGGAGGACGCCGAGATAGCCTTCGCACAAGGTGACGAAGGCGGACAGCAGCACCACCGTGTTCGGGGGGAGGTGGTCCGGCTGGAGTTGGTAGAACTCGAGCCAAGAGCGGAAGAAGGCGCTCACGGGCAGGCCGATGTCGCGCAAGAAATGCGAGCGGAAGACTACCCGCTCGCCTTCCCGCGGCTCCGGCGTAATCTCCTTTGCCGGCGCAAGACGGACCTCCACCTTGTCCGCGCCGGGCAGCCGCCGCGTCTTGCGGAGGAATTTGATGTGATCCTCGTGGACGTTGGAGCCGTCCCAATCCCCGCCATACTGCATCGTGGCGTGGGGCTGGCGAAAACAAGCGCGGCGGTGGAGGAGCGAGTGGTGGAACAGCGCGGCGGCGAGGCGCTGTTGCAAGAAACGGCAGGAGGAAGAAGATGGTGGAGAGAGGAGGAGCATGCGAGAGCCTGCCGCTCTCCCCCTTCCCCTACTTATAGCTTCGCAAGGTGAAGCCGGGGAGGCAGGGCGTGGGGTGAGACGTGGGATTAACTGCACCCACTCCCCCCACGCCTCGCGATTATTACGCCCTAAAAGCGTGCCAAAACCGCCGTAGGAAGACGTGCGGGCGGCTTCGGGCCGCAGAGAATCCGCGCCTAGGCCCGGGCGTGGGCGTGGCGGGCCCCCGCCCTGCGGCGACGTCCCGTCGCGCGCGTGGGCTAGCAGGCTTTTTGGCCACGTGGTTCGCAGGCGGCAAGTGGCCGGCCCGCGGCCCGGTGCACGCGCTGGCGAGCTCCCACCCTCTGACTCCAAATTTTTTGGCCGAGACGGGGCGCCCAACCAAAGTCGGCTCCCAGCTGCCGGCTCGTCAAGATAGGAAGCTGACCGAGCTTCTCGACTCCCACCCAACCTCGAAGCTCAATCAGCTTCGGGGACTACTGTCGGAGTAAATGGCCACAAGTAGCCTAACCGACTGCCCCTGGCTCTTCAAAAATTATCAGGCCATTCGAGTCTTCAAGCATTCAAAAGCATTGGGCCACCTTCCCCGGTCGGCTACCTCCGAAGCCGACTCTCAGAAGGCGACCCAACCTCAGCAACCTCGCCCCAAGATAACCACGGGATGGCCGACTCCAGGAAGCCGGCCATAGAGGATGCCGACTCCCAAGAGCCGGCCAGGAAGAATGCCGACTCCCCAGAGCCGGCCACGAAGGGCGCCGACTCCAACAAGCCGGGAAAGACCGCACCCACCAAAACTACATCCACATAACGGTGACAAGACGGGGTGTGGCCACAGTGCGGCCCACTACCCCCGAAGCCCGAGGCAGGCATGGCCATAGGACGCCGTATGGGACGGCCATCTCCCGTCCGGCTCGGCACTGTAGCCATGCTGGCCTCAACGTCACCCACGACAGACGTCAGCACGGCCCACGGGCGGCGGGCCCCTTTAGCCAGAGAGAGGCGCGAAGGCGGCCCGGCCTCCCCCAGTCGGCCAAGGGCGTAGCCGGCGCCCAGAAGCCGGCTACCCCCTCCCTCGAAGCATGTGCCACATTAAGGAGACAAGACGAGGTAAGGCTACAGTGAGAGCCCTCGAAGCAGCACACTGTAGCCACGCTTACCTCGACGAAGCCCTCGTCATCAGAGACGAGGCTACAGTAAGCAGCCGGCGACAAGACCCCTAGGCGGTGGGGCCGGCCTGTCGACCAAGAGGCCGGCAGCCGGCGGGACCCACCAGTCGGCGGGCCCCAACGGCCGGCGGAGAAGCCGGCGAGCGCAGACACTGACGGCTGGGACCCGCGCCCAACCGGATTACAATTGTACCCCCGGGGGGTAGGCCTATATAAACCCCCCGGGGCACCCATGCAAAGGGTTGGCTTCTTAGAGTTACACACACATAGAGAGAGAGGGAAGCAAGAGCTAGCCTTGCTCTTCTTCTCCCTTGAACCCAACAGCTCTAGGAGCATTTGTAGCTACTCTTTCTGATCTAGTGATCATGCAGAGACCCCGCAGAGCAGGACTAGGGGTGTTATCTCCACGGAGAGCCCCGAACCTGGGTAAGATTCGCCGGCGTGCATGTCTTCGCCTCATCCCGTTTCCAGGCATCGGCGACGTCTTACTGGCACGCACCATGATAAGCCACCCGTTGGCATATGTCGCACCTACCACCCGACATAACTGTAACCCATCGATACAACAGTAGTTAATCAGCCGATAATTTGTAAGAATGCAATAAACTCCTTCCGGCCCATAATATAAGATGTTAATTCATCTAATATGTGAGTACATTGGATGTTATAAGATATTATAAAAGGGTGTTGTACTACATCATTGTGCAATTGCTGTTTAGCTTCTAATATTAACTTGGTGCATTTAGGTACATATGTCATTGGTAAAGATCTGCGCTTCGACCCTTTCTGCGTATGGGGCAATGAGATATCGATGAACCAGCATCAAGTGAGGAAGCTGATAAAGATTGTTAGTAAAATGGGTCCAAAGATGGCAATTAAACTATTTGTTTACACTTTATCCAAGACAACAGCGAACTGCAGGATGGTAAGTAAGAACTCGGCAGCCTTTTTTTTACTGCCCATAATGAGTTGGGTTAGATGACAATGTCTGAATCTTTTTCCTTTGCAGTGTTTGCCAAAGCAGTTTACTCAAGATTAGCTCTCAAACTACATGATTCGTGGGCATGCAAAGGTTAAAGTATTTCTACCAGAACACAAAGATTATCTAGATGTTTTGATGAAGACCGTGAAGGATGGGCGGTCGGCCATCACAAGGGGTTGGACTAGAGTCGTGTGTGCCTTCTGCATGGAGGAGGGCACAATATGGGCATTCCGCTTCACCTTGTTCAGCAGCCAGAATGTATTTCGCCTCTTTCTTTACCGTCTTTAATAGTACAAGTATACAACTGTGGTTCATCATTCTTTATTTGGTTCTTATGTAATTCTTGAACATATGTACCTATAAATCGAATAATGCATTGGTTGTTTGAACCTGATGGATATGAATAAAGCTATATCATACATTCAAATTCAAATTCAAATCCGGTACATTTTGAAATAGCAGTAATTAAATTACGGTGAAATTACGCTCTCCGTGTCGTTACGGCACACACGGTTGGTAAAACACAAACGTTTGCAATATACACCGTAATCCGAGATGGTTCATAGAGAGGAAAACGTGTGCAAGCATCCACACAGTTGCTGTTTGCAAAGCATGTGCGATGTCAGACAATATCACAAATGGTGCGGGCAAACTAAACGTTTGTGTTAGTTGCCTTATCGTACACGATTCGCAACCATGAACTGTTTCTGATGAAGTATGCATCGTAAACGTTGCACCATAGAATAGCTTGTGCGATAGTTGTCGTGTACGACGGTCCGACGTTTTGTATCCTGTCCGACACTCGTACGACGATTAGCTAATCTTCTTAATTAGTTATTGCACACCGTTTGGGAAAAGCGAATGTGTGTGATTATATGCTTATCATACACGTTCTATAATAGTGAACCATTTGTGATGGGCCGGGCATCATAAACGTAGCACCACAGAATACTGACTGCGATGGCAATGCAAGCACAAACGAGTAGGAGTACTGTATATGCATCTTGGCTCCCTATCCCCGATGGTTTCTGGGTCGTGTGGGAAGGACTCCCTATCGCTGTCACCCACTAGGCGACGGTTCCAAATGCCGTCGCGGAAAGGGGTTAAAAACCGTTTGTATAGCACCGACACGTACTAGTGCACTTTCATCAATATAATCATCATAAATAGGAGGCATGCTATCATCATAATAAATTTTCTCATTAAAACTTGGGGGACTAAAAATATCATCTTCGTCAACATAGCATCCCCAAGCTTATGGCTTTGCATATCATTAGCATCATGGATTTTCAAAGAATTCATACTAACAACATTGCAATCATGCCCATCATTCAAATATTTTATGCCAAATATTTTATTGACCTCTTCTTCTAACACTTGAGCACAATTTTCCTTTCCATCATTTTCACGAAAGACATTAAAAAGATGAAGCATATGAGGCAACCTCAATTCCAATTTTTTTTAGTTTTCTTTTATAGACTAAACTAGTAATAAAACAAGAAACTAAAATATTCAATTGCAAGATCTAAAGATATGCCTTCAAGCACTCACCTCCCCGGCAACGGCACCAGAAAAGAGCTTGATGTCTACTACGCAACTTTATCCTTGTAGACGTTATTGGGCCTCCAAGTGCTGAGTTTTGTAGGACAGTAGGAAATTTTCGTCGAGTGGATGACCTAAGGTTTATCAATCCGTGGGAGGCGTAGGATAAAGATGGTCTGTCTCAAACAACCCTGCAATCAAATAATAAGGAGTCTCTTGTGTCCCCAACACAGCCAATACCAATGGTAAATTGTATAGGTGCACTAGTTCGGCGAAGACATGGTGATACAAGTGTAATATGGATGGTGGAAATATAGTTTTATAATCTGAATAAATAAAAACAACAAGGTAACTAGTAACTAAAGTGAGAAAAAATAGTATTGCAATGCTTGAAAACAAGGCCTAGGGTTCATACTTTCACTAGTGCAAGGTCTCTCAACAATGATATAATCGGATCATATAACAATCCCTCAACATGCAACAAAGAATCACTCCAAAGTTTCTATCGGAGAACGTAGGACAAAAACGTGCATCAACCCCTATGCATTGATTACCCCAATGTCACCTCGGGAATCTGCGAGTTGAGTGCCAAAACATACATCAAGTAAATCAATAGAACATCCCATTGTCACCACAGATATCCCATCGCAAGACATACATCAAGTGTTCTCAAATTCAATACTCGATCCAACATAATGAAACCTCAAAGAACAAGACTCAATTCATCACAAGAAGGTAGAGGGGGAGAAACACCATATGATCCAACTATAGTGACAAAGTTCGTGGTACATCAAGATCGTGCCAAATCAAGAACACGAGAGAGCGAGAGAGAGAGAGAGAGAGATCAAACACATAGCTAGTGGTACATACCCTCAGCCCCGAGGGTGAACTACTCCCTCATCATCACGGAGACCACCGGGATGATGAAGATGGCTACCGGTGATGGTTTCCCCCTCCGGCAGGGTGCCGAAACGGGCTCCCGGTTGGTTTTTTGTGGCTACAGAGGCTTGCAGTGGCAGAACTCCCGATCTAGGTTTCTTTTCGGGGGTTTCTATATTTATAGGAATTTTTGGCGTCGGAAACAAGTCAGGGGGGTCCACGAGGCAGCGGCAAGCTAGGGTGGGCGTGCCCTAGGGGGGACGCGCCCTCCACCCTTGCCGCTTCCTCGTGAAGCTTCTGGTCCAACTCCGATGCTCTATGGGCTTCTTCTGGTCCATAAAAAATCACCGTAAATTTTCAGCTCATTTGGACTCCGTTTGATATTCCTTTTCTGTAAAACTCAAAAACAAGGAAAAAACAGAAACTGGCACTGGGCTCTAGGTTAATAGCTTAGTCCCAAAAATAGTATAAAATAACATATTTATGCATATAAAACATCCAAAACAGATATTATAATAGCATGGAACAATCAAAAATTACAGATATGTTGGAGACGTATCACCCCCTTAGGGCGCGCCTTGTGAGCTTGTGGCCATCCCATGGCCCTTCTTGCCTCCTCCCAAAGCTTCCAGGGTGTCTTGTGGTCCAAGAATCATCGTCAAAATGTTTCATTCCGTTTGGACTCTGTTTGGTAATTATTTTCTGTAAGGCAAAAACAAGGAAAAAACAACAACTGGAACTTGGCACTAGGTTAATAGGTTAGTCCGAGAAAATGATATAAAATAGCATAACAATGCAAATAAAACATCCAAGATGGATAATATAATAGCATGGAACAATAAAAAATTATAGACACATTGGAGACGCATCAAGCACCCCCAAGCTTAATTCCTGCTTGTCCTCAAGTAGGTAAATGATAAAAATAGAATTTTTGATGTGGAATGCTACCTAACATGTTTATCATGTAATCTTTTTCTTAATATGGCATGAATATTCAGATCCATACGCTTCAAAAAAAAGTTTAATATTGACATAAAAATAATAATACTTCAAGCATACTAAAAAGCAATCATGACTTCTCAAAATATCATGGCTAAAGAAAGTTATCCCTACAAAATCATATAATCTTGTCATGCTCTATCTTCTGAACACAAAGTATTTATCACGCACAACCCCGATGACAAGCCAAGCAATTGACATAAAACGCGCTTCAGCTTTTTCAACTCTCACGCAATATCTGAGCGTGAGCCATGGATATAGCACTATGGGTGGAATAGAATATGATGTTGGAGGTTGTGTGGAGAAGGCAAAAAAGGAGAAAGTCTTACACTCACCAGGCTAATCAACGGCCTATGGAGATGCCCATCAATTGATGTCAATGCAAGGCTAGGGATTGCCATGCAACAGATGCACTAGAGCTATAAGTGTATGAGAGCTCAAAAAGAAAACTAAGTGGGTGTGCATCCAACTTGCTTGCTCATGAAGACCTAGGGCATTTGAGGAAGCCCATCATTGGAATATACAAGCCAAGTTCTATAATGAAAAATTCCCACTAGTAATATATGAAAGTGACAAAATAGGAGACTCTCTATCATGAAGAACCTAGTGCTATTTTGAAGCACAAGTGTGGAAAAGGATAAAACATTGTCCCTTCTCTCTTTTTATCTCTTTTTTTATTTTTTTATTTTCCTTTTTCATTGGGCTCTTTGGCCTATTTTTTCATTTTGGGCTCTTTGGCCTATTTTTTTATTTTTTTATTTTAGTCCGGAGTCTCATCCCGACCTGTGGGGGAATCATAGTCTCCATCATCCTTTCCTCGCATGGGACAATGCTCTAACAATGATGATTATCACACTTCTATTTACTTACACTCAACACTGGTACGCGTCGGTACTATACAAACGGTTTTTAACCCCTTTCCGCGATGGCATTTGGGACCGTCGCCAAGTGAGTGTGGGCGATAGGGGGGGTCCTTCCCACACGACCCAGAAACCGTCGGGGATAGGGAGCCAATATGCATATACAGTACTCCTACTAGTTTGTGCTCGCATTGCCATCGCAGTCGGTATTCTGTGGTGCTACGTTTACGATGCGTGACCCATCACAAACGGTTCACTATTATAGAACGTGTATGATAAGCATACAATCACACACATTTGCTTGTCCCAAACCGTATGCGATAACTAATTAAGAATATTAGCTAATCGTCGTACGAGTGTCGGGTAGGATTACGAAACATCGGACCGTCGTAACATTTGTCGTACACGACAACTATCGCACACGCTATTCTGTGATGCAACGTTTATGATGCATACTTCATCAGACACAGTTCATGGTTTCGAATCGTGTACGATAAGGCAACTATCACAAACGTTTTGTTCTTCTATGACCAAACGTTTGCGATGCGCACAACATCACAAACAGTCCATAATTTCGAAGCGTGTGTGATAGGGTGACTATCGCAAACATTTAATAAGAAAGAACTGTGTGCGATGCTGTTGTTAACCGCACACATTTTTCTTGGCTGATCGTGTGTGCAGTGGAGATTGATCGCATACGCAGCGGATCCTAGAAACCTATCTGATCTCCACGTCTATCGCAGACATTTCGCTTTCGCCAACCGTGTGCAGTGTAATCCCTAATTAATACCTAATTTAAAAATCATATGTTTTGAATTTGATAGTAGGCAATCACTTATTTCATATCCAACCATGTTTATTACAAATATACACTACAAAAAAAAGACACTTCCGTGATGATACGTGTTTGTCACAGTAGGTCACGTTTTCTGTCATGCATGTACATCCGTGACAATTTTATGACAGAATCAAGTTAGTCATACCTGTGCTGTCGTAGAAGTGTTCCATGACGTTACCAAAATTATCATCACAGAAGTGTCCACTTCCATGACGATAAATCGCGCGTCATAGAAGTGCTTTCGTCAAGGGTGACCGACACGTGGCATCCACCGTAACGGGTCGCCGTTAAGCTATCGGGTCCGGTTTTGGATCCGATAACCCGTTAACAGCCCGCACCAATGGGAAATTTCCACGTGTAAAATTCTGATTGGCCGGAGGAAACACGTGTCAGCTCGTCAGTGGGTCAGATAGGCGCCTATGATATGTCGACACATGCGACGGCCCACCATTGGCCCATTTAGCTTACAAAGGCCGGCCTGTTTGACTTGGTCAAAAGTTAGCGGGCTGGCACATGAAAGCCTGTTAACGGTCTCTTCGCAAATAGCCCATTTTATGGCCCGGTAACTCACGACTCATTAGGGCCTACCTGAAATCGGCCCAACAACGTCATGTGGGCCGTCGAATATAACACCAGCCCGCTTCACTTTCGGCCCATGTATGGCCCACGACGTCTTTCGGCCCATATGAGTCCTTCGTATCTTTAGGCCCTTTAGAGGACCACGGTGATTCTAGCCCATAATGAACAGTAAATTTCTTTGTACCCATTAATGGCCCATGATTCACATGGGCCGTTTCCACCCCGTGTTAGCTTTCGGCTTATTGACGGCCCATACGTTCTTGGGCTCCTTTTCGGCCCTCGATTACTTTCGGCCCATTACTGGCCTGTTCCCCTAATGGGCCAAATTCGGCCCGTGGCAAGAGTCGGCCCGTTTCTGGCCTATTAACCCGTTGCGCCGTTTCTAGCCCTTCCTATAATCTGGCCCATTAACGACCCGTCATGCCTGTGAGAATTAAGCCTTTCTGGCCTCCAGCCTGTTAACAGCCCGTTACCGTGCTGGGTCGATACCAATTATGCCCGTTTACGGCCCAAGTAGACCCATTTATCCGACGGCCCGAGGCCCACCGATTCTACAGCCGTGTTGGAGGCCCATTTAAAGACGGCCCGTAGGAGGCCCATGGATCCTACGGCCCGTAGCAGAGTGAAGGTTACCACGGTCCATATATGGCCCATGGTTGTTGCGGCCACTAGCAAACAAGGGAAAAGAAGACTAGGAAATAAATAAGCCCGAAACTAACGCTAGGCTATTAAAGCGATTGCACAGATTACATCCATTGGGCATCAAAGATCGCCACCAGTGCAAATATAGGGAACACCCTACACTATACAAAAATGGCTTGCTGTTTTCTTCAGCCGGTGGATGCACGTTAAGAACAAATTTTGTATCGCAACAAAACAAATTACAACTATAAAACAAAAGGAAGGTTGGCATAAAAGTTAACAGACTGGCAGATAAATGCACCACCAGAAGTTCAGAAGCTCTATTCATTTGACCTGACTCTTACGTTTTCATGCTGTATTGTCCGATGGAGCACCATAACCTTCGCCTTCATTTCTCCTAGGCTCCTGAACAACATAGCAAATGTCTGATAGCCTGGTTTCAAAAACATTCATATCTTGACGACATCGAACAATGTCTGTCCTTGTTTCACAAAGGGTCTCTGTTAGGGAACGGACTTGTGTCTGGAGCGCAGATATAACATTGTTTTGAGCTTGCATATCTTGATCATGAGGCAGTTTGGACGAGATTGCCATAACAACAAACCCAGTATTACGCAGGAACATGCTTTTGGCACTGTTAGTGGACAGGTACTGACCCACTGCAGCAAGAGCTGACATTGCGGTTATAGTTGCCTCGCCACCTTCAGAAGGTGGCGGTTCCACCATTTTTTCCATAGCTTGCTAAAAAGTTGGGTTTTTTACATTAGTAGTACCAGAACAGAAGATATTAAGGAGGCAGCAAAACCAAACAAAATAGCTTTGGTCTATATACAGAACTTATTCTGGTGAACCCATGTAAAATATTAGTTGTATTTTACTGCAAAGTACATAATAAAACTAGGTTCCAAACATATGACCATGTACTATGGATAATGTATTGTCTATTTCTTCACATTGTATTGACAGCTAAGGATAAAGAGACAAAGTTTATAATACGGTAAGCATAGTATGACATCATTCAAATCACAAAACAACTGAGAACAGACATACAGGCAATTGTAACGTTGTGTGGGCAAGTCCAGCACGGAACTAGATTACAGGTCAAGATCAAAGGAACATCACTCCTCTCTTTTAAACCTTGTAAGGTGCAATGATACGCTAAGACAATTGTGTGTAAAATTGAAAAGAGTAATAGACATTGGCTGCAAACCATGCAGTTCAAGGCACAAGTCAGAGTAAGTAGTAGTTAAAAGGCATGAGGATTAAGGACTTACAACAGCGGGTTTGGCTGGTGTAGTCATGTCCTTCATCTTTCTGGTGTGATAGTCCTTGAAGATTTCCACAGCATTTGGTTCAGGTACTTTTTGGTCCTTGCGGGCTTTCCTCTGCATTTGGAACAAGTCAATATAATCTGATAATATGGTACAACGAAAAGAGTGAAACAGCAGCTAATTACAAGAGCCTCGTAGTGTGCAATATAGCTACGAGATCCTGTCGTCTGTTGGAATTTCACTTTCATACGGTTGGCCTTGTTCTTTGAACAGTTCACCTACAAGAAGATAGATTTGTGTGGCACATGCGTAAATAGGACTTCAACATGTGATCTAATCACATATATATAATGTACCTGATACTTCGGATCAAACCAGTGCTTAACGAGGCCTCTCCAGTCTTCATCGGATATATTTTCCACTGGAGATGTTTGGGCAAGTTCACTGTTAGCCTTGCCTTCAAAGTGAGTTTTCCTCAAGTTATACCGGTACTGTCACAGAGCAGACTTGAAAACATGGGTGTAAGCTTGTTTGGTTGCATCATCTTGGCTATCAAACTTGAACCTCATCTGTTGAAAATTATGGGAGTCTCATTATCAGCAACCTAGAAAGTATTGAACAGAGCAAGACGATATTACTAGTTTCCATACATAACCATACTTACAGATAAATGGTCGAGGAAGCTGTTGAACTGGGAATCACCTTTGTCATTCCTGCACTGAATCCATGTTGGGAGGATACATACATGACACCTAACGGGAACCGCTGCCTCTGATACTAACTTGGCTGACTCTGTAGCATCACGTGGCCTTTTTAAACCTTCCTCAAAACGGATCTCCATTCTTCCTCCTCTAGATTTAGTTAACCTATCGAGCATTATCCCTGATGTTTGTTTCCTCTTGTGCCTAGGTGCTAGTCCAACAACGAACATAGGAAGTGTTAGTCTACATCAAACTGTGAGACTACATATAAAGAAGCATGCAACTGTAACTTGACTCTAGCAACTACCTTCTTGCTGTTGAAGCTCACAAAGTTCATCTGATCTTGCCAGCTCATCTTGTGTCAAGAGTGCTTCAGAAGTAGTGTCAGGTGGCAAGGGAGCTTGGGAATGTGCTGCTAGCTGAGTTGACCAACGAGTAAATCGTGCAGCTGGTGGTACTATGGAATGTGTTGCAAGAACTAGGGATGTCTCTACTTGTTTGGTGGCAGCTATTTGTTTCTGTTTGGCTTGTTCTGCAGCTCTGTAGCACGGGATACCCTGTCGGTACAATTTTCCGCTGGACTTTGACCTTCTATTGCACCATCAGTACCAGCAGAATCTGCAGGATTCTTCCGCTTCCCTCTCCCTGTCGTTCTGTGTTGCTTTCTCTTTCTCTGTGCCATGTTAAGTCAAGCCGACAAGAAAAATGAATAGTAATTTAGTTCTTCAGAACAAATTGATGTGTGATAGAGACGAACAGAACTTTGATGGTAGACAACCACATGATAGGAGGATGTAATATGTACGAAAAACAGGACGGCATGAGATAACCAGAACTATGATGTGTAAACTAAGCAGAAGACATTTCACTAAATTAGAAGCAATGCAATGGAAGGTAGACACCATATGAAAGATGCTACAAATATCGCTCTGCCAAGTTAACAGTGTCTCATCATAAATGTCGTTTAAACAAATGTGAAGCGGTACAAGAAATAAATCATATGCAAGATGCAAACAACATCACACTACCAAGTTAAAGGTCTCTCGTCATTAGTGCCATTGCATATTCACAGCTTATGATGTGTAAACTAAGGAGAAGGCATTTCAACAAATTAGAAGCAACGAAAGCTAGGCACCATATGAAAGATGCAATGAATATCACTCTACCAAGTTAAAATTGTCTCGTCATAAGTGCCATTTCAACAAATTAGAAGTAGTACAAGCTAGAAAAGAATGCGAGATGTAACCTATATCACACTCCCAAGTCAAACGTGTCTTATGATAAGTGATTGTTGTAGGTTACACAATAGTAGTACTTTCATGTAAGAACATGGTGTGATAGACAGATATTGTATGTTCTAGAAACAGGAACATGTGTCTTAGTCACAAGTATAATGTGTAAAGTAAGCAGATGAAATTCAACAAAATCAGAAGCAATACAAGCTAGATATCATACATAACATGCAACCACATATAACAGTGCCAAGTTAGATGGAGCACCTGTGATGGTGCACTAGGGGAGACGTGCTCATCACCAACACAGCTACGTTGAGTGTCTATGCATGTGTTGTCTTGGAAATCATCTTGGGGGGTGGAGGAGTAGAATCTATATAGGCCCTCCATTTGGAAGGAGCACCTTCATCCGCTACCTTGCTAACTTCCTTTCGCTTTATTGATTTTGAATTGTCAAGTAAAACCGACAAGAAAAGCAATAAAATTCACTCTTCAGAACTCATCCGTGCATGATAGTGACAATCACTACTTTGATGTAAGGCAAACACATGATTCCAGTATGGAATAATACGAAAAACAGGACGTCATGGCATATTCACAACTATTTGTGTAAACTAAGCAGAAACCATTTCAACAAATAAGAAGCAATTCAAGCTAGACACCACATGAAAGATGCAACCAATATGACTCTGCCAAGTTAAAAGCGTCCCATCATAAATGGCATTTCAACGAATTAGAAGTAGCGCAAGCTATAAATCATATGAAAGATGCAACTAATATCACACTGCATATACTAAAGGTGTCTCGTCATATTGATTTATGCGGGATACAAAAGAACAATAGTTTCATGTAAGGACATGCTTAATAGACAGATGTACTATGTACTAAAAACAGGAAGGCATGTCACATTAACAGGTATAATGTATAAACTAAGAAGAATAGCACATGCAATTTAACCAGATTGGAAGAATTACAATCTAGACACCATATGCAACATGCAACCACATATCACACTGCAAAGTTAGAGCAAGCACCTGCGATGCTAGTGTAAGGGAAATGCGGTAATCAACTATAGAGCTACGTTCACTATCTTCATCTAGCCTTGTTGTTTCTTGAGAATCATGTGGGGACGCTGACGCTGCATTCTTTAAATGAGGATCTTTTATCACAGTAGTCCACTGGCCTGACTGCCTCATCATAAGTGATTGATGAGGGATACAAAAGAACATTAGTTTGATGTAAGAACATGGTTAATAGACAGATGTACTATTATGTACCAAAAATAGGAAGGCATGTCATATTCAAAGGTATAGTATGTAAGCTAAGCAGATGCAATTTAACCAAATTGGAAGAAATACAAGCTAGACATCCGGCTGGAGTGGTGAGCATGATCATCTAGGACCTGAGAGCCTCGTGGGAGGTGGGCTGCTGCGCCACCATCGTGGCTTTTTAGTTGGCTTCCAGGTGATGCATGTCTATGTTGGGCTTGTCACTGGGTCGGCCAGTGCCCTGACTAGCTATTTGTCTTCTGGTGGTCCCCGGATGGTGGTTCATGTAAAAAATATATTTCCTTATCTTGATAAAGACCGACTTTGGCCATTCGAATACAAGCTAGACACCATATTTAACATCCAACCACATATGACACCGTGAAGTTAAAGCAAGCACCTAGTATGGTAGTTCACGGCGAGCGAAATCATCAACTCCAGAGCTATGTTTACCGTCTCCAGCTGTTAAACATCCAACCTTTAAAGCGAAAACACGTGTCTTGCCTACCCGCGAAGCAAGCAGGAGCGCCTTCTCTCTTTTCTTTTCTGCTCTGTGAAGGCAGAGTCTGAAATCCCCTTGCATAAAAACACAATAGTGAGAGTATGGGTGAAGTGTGTGCAGAACTAGTGCACTATAAAAGTAGAAGATAGCAGGTGGCTGAAAAATAAATGACAGGAGACATATGATAGCTCTACAACATTGCATGGCAAACAAACTTAGATTCTACTCCGTATGATTTTGTAATATATGAGCACAGGAAATGCAGGTACTCCTCCAGCACACCACCACATGTGCTCCTATCAAGATAATAGTTGACTGAAAATAAATAGGTCAGTCGATTTTTTATGAACTATCCGATCTATAAGGAACGGGAAGATGGCCTTCGTCTACCTCCTAATCTTTCTCGAACTGCCAGCGACCACCGGCCCAGACCCCTGCCTCCGCCGCCCCGCCCTCCCCTCGATCTCACGCCACCGCCATGCTTGGCAGCGCCCCCAGGCCATCCCTTTAATCCCGGTTGACCTCCAGATCGGGCACCAGCAGCGCTAGGCCCACACGCCCCTAAGATAAACACCGAGGCGCTGATTCCCCAGTATAATAGGCGGACCAGCGCCTGTTACGCTGGGGAATGATTCCGTTAATTGGGAATCAACTGACCAGGAATTGAAATCCAAGGGGGCGACGGACCTCTAGCTAAGGTGAAATAGTATATGAGGAGAAACCTTGTGCATCGCGAGTTACTAGGAACATCTAATATCAAGAAGAAGCAGTCAACTAGTGTCTACTGTGGGATGAATACCGTGCAAGCAGACACGTAAGAATTGCATGAATAAGGGACATTTTTGGTAGCCGGTGTGGTCTCCTCCACATGTCGCGGCGATCTTCTTCTTTTTGCCAGGGGAACCTATGTTTCGGAGGAGGGTGCAGGCTTTGTAACATCCCGAATTTTCAATTTGGTATGTTATACATAGATCATCATTGCATATCATGTTTTATTGCATTTTGGCAAATCCTCGATAAATCCTAAGCAACTCAAGGACCCTCAGAGAGAGTTGGGGATTTTCTCGAATTTTCATATTTGATTTTCGTCAAATTATAAAACGAGGATTTTGGTTTTAATTATTTTCTCTCCGGAAAAATATTTCATTCTAGAAATAAACGAGAGGAGAAAATATGACTTCTCCAAAATAATTGAAATACTGGAGGAAAAATGTTAAAATCATTTATTGGAATTATTTGGATTTTATTTGCTATTTTTATTGCATTAAAAATATTGCATGTTTTCAAAATATTTATTTTGTGTTAAAAAAATGTTCACCCTATTCTAGATTTTCTAACTAGACGGGGAAAATTTATTATATATTTTTCTGATTTTTATTTATTTTTCCGTGAATTATTTTCCGCGGAACTTATTTAAAAAAAAGGACACGCGCGCCCGCTGGGCCGAGCCCAGGCCGCCGGCCCACCCCGCGCCCCTCTCCTCTCCCCGCACGACGCCGCCGTCGCCGTGTCCATGGCGGACAAGGGAAGCCCCGCCGCCGCACCTTGCCCCCTCCCCCAAGCTGCTGCCCCTCCTCTCCTATTTATACCCCCCCTCTCTCTCTCCTCTCATCAAGTCGCCGC
>NC_057805.1:356745093-356753046 GCF_018294505.1 Triticum aestivum
TTCGACTTTGCCGGTTTTCTTCTAAAAAAACCCTTTGTTTTAAAAAAAACCTAGATCGGTTTTTTCGGTTTTATTATTTTGCGAGCGTTCGTCGGTTTTTCTCTGTTAACGAACGTCCGTTCTTTAACCGTTCATCCGTTTTTTCTTTTTCATCGAATTTTCCGCTATTTTTTTCTCAGATTCGATTTCTGATCGAATCTTCGTTTCTGTTTAATTTCTCGCTCGTTTATCGGAATCAGGCGATTCAAGCGCCTAGAGTTTCGTCTCAAAATTCTCTTTCCGTGTAACCTACTCAAACAAGTCTTTGCTACAGTAAAATTTGACCTAGATCCAGATTAGTAAACGAAGCTATTTTCTTTCGCCGTTTGACTTTCGTTGCTTCTTTTGAGTTGATTCTTTTTGCAAACCGGAGTTCTTAAGTTGAACTTTCTGGTTGGATCTTTCATTCGAGTTTTACCTGTGCATTAGATGAGTACTGATTGTATGCTTGTTTGTTGGCGATAGAGTACCCGGAGTGTGCCGCTTGTTACTTCGAATCGCTAGGTTTTGCGGATCATCAGCAAGGCAAGTAACACTTTGATCATATACCTTCCATACCCAGTTTTTATTGCATTAGATCTGTTTTCCTCAAACACTGGCATGATTAGGATCTAATTAAATTGTGGGTATTGGGAAGTAGTTGAGGTAGAACCTATTACCTGTTTTCTTATCAAACCCTTGGGAGTTACTTCTACGTTGCTATTATTATTGCCATGCTATGCTCGTAGACGTGGATTGGGTTTGAGTGAAATTCATGACAGATGTGAGATTGTTATTAATGGTTTACTTAAGGTGGCAACTAAAACTCACATCTGGGTGGATTGAGGTACCTGGGTATTCCAGGATTGCCTGTTTTTCTTTTGGACCGCCACCCAGGTTCAAAGGGATCATAAGATTATTCATGCTAGAAACTTCCGTGTGCAGCCGCAAGCTATTATGGGCTCTAGCATAGTTGACTAAGTCGTGTGAACTCTTACAGTGGTAGACTAGCAGATGTAGGGGAAAGTAGGTGTAACTGTCTACCCATACGTAAGGTGCAAACACTTCTGAAAGACTGTGTCTCGGGCAGCCGTTTCTCAAACATCATGTAGTGCGAGAATCAAGCGGAGGCGATCGAGTCTTGTGGGGAAAAGTGCACAAACCTTTGCAGAGTGTACAAACTAATCATGATTAGCCGTGTCCCCGGTTATGGACAACTTGAGTATCTAGTACCTGGATTATCATTTGAATCTCATCACTATGTTACTTCTAATTAATTTTGTTGGGTTATTGATGACATTTAATTGGGATTGAGATGCTGTCAACCATCTCAATGTTTCACAACCACCATGATAGTTAAATAAAATTTATTCCTTTGAAGTAGGATAAAATTGGCTTTTCGCAAAACTGTAACCATAGAGCTTTCCACCAGCCATATATGCATGTAGTATAGCATTGTTATTGTTCATTACTCTCTATGTGTTACATTGCCAGCATATCCTATGTGCTGACCCGTTTTCGGGGTGCAACGTTTCATGTTGCAGACTTTTCAGACGACGAGTAAAGTGCCTTAGGTCATGGTCTTATACTCAGTGATGCCGCTGGAGTTGATGGACTCACTTATCTTCCAAGTCTTCCGCTGTTATCGTTATTAGATGGCCTTAAGCCATGTTTATCATACTTAATCTCTTTGGAGATATTCGATGTAATAAGTGTGTGATTGCTACTCTGTTATAAATCCTCCATTTGTACTGTGCGTGTCAGCATTACTGATCCAGGGATGACACTGGTGCACAGCAGCACAGACCATTTGAGGTCTGGTCGCTACAGGCTTGGACGAACCCATGGCCAAATTGTTGACTGTGTTGCCGTGGCCGTATGTCGGCGGAGGGGAAGCACATCCCAGGCGGCATAGGACGGCGTAGCAGGAATAGCTCCAGTGCGGTGAACGGTGGCGAATGCAAGGAGCAAGTTCATGCAACCAGATGAAGACACGTCGTTTGGTCGACACTTGAAGGAAGTCACCAAGTACTTGAACATAGGAATACCAAGCATCACCGGAACCTACAACGCCACATTACCTGAAGAGGAGAGCTGGAAGATTCAAGTTATCATTCCAGGAAGGACCTTTGTGCCAGTTACTGAACCCATAAGATTGGTTTTCGAAGCACCAACTTGGAGTTTAGGGAAGAGCATGGCCGCACACATGGCCATGGGACGCATAGGAGAAGTCTACCACCAGGAGCTTAAGGATACAATTTACCAAATTTGTGGACGTCGAGACGCACAATGGGAGATGATCAGAACCAAGAAGGATGGATCAATTGCAGCTTTCATCCAGGAGCAAAACCAACATATTCGTCGCCAGGAGAACCAGATGTGCACGGACAAGGAAGAACTGAAGAAGGCATTGACGAAGATCAAGGAGCTGGAGGAAGAACTCAAGGCTACACGCGAAGATTATTTGGAGGAAATCAATGCACTAGTAGGGAAGAATGACGACCTGGAGAAGAAGATTGGAGTATTCATGGGAAATCCAGTGCCAAAAGCAGAAGTCGACGAATGCACTTGTCCGGATAACTACATCATCATCGACGACACCGACTCAGAACCAAGTGAAGACGACTGGGTTGATGAAGCTGGAGCAGACATCATGGAGTCTTCAACGGATCAGAATTTCTAGTAGACCACCATATCAGTAGTAGTTTTCCCCCATTTAATAGTATAGTTCAAGCACTTTGTAACGCTAGCTAGATCGATTGTTTTGCCTTGTTTGAATTGATTGAGTGATATTGATTGTATTTGTCTCACGAGCATATGGGTAGTGTTTTCCCTCTAGACCTCATTCTATTCTAAACTCTCATCTTTTCTAAACCTATCAGATGCCTCCGAGACGCGACACCAGATTTGTTTTCCCGCCAGAGATCACCCAGTTGATTCAGCAACAGAATGCCCTGATGCAAGTGTTAGTGCAGAACCAAGGCAACAACAACAACAACAACAACCCACCGCCACCACCACCTGTTGATCACTTAGCCCGTTTCTTAAGGCTAAACCCGCCGGTGTTTTCTAGTAGCACCGAGCCGATTGTTGCAGATGATTGGCTCCGCAAAGTTGGAAGGGAGTTGACCACTGCAGGATGCACAGATGCGGAAAGAGTGCGATTTGCCGCACATCAACTTGATGGACCCGCAGCATCATGGTGGGAGAATTATACAGCCACGCACCCTATTGACACTGTCACATGGGACCAGTTTCAGCAAGCTTTCCGTACAGCTCATGTTTCAGCAGGAGCTATGGCTATGAAGAAGCGTGAGTTTCGTAACCTACGCCAAGGAGGACGCACCGTAGGCCAGTATGTGGAGGATTTCAGTAAGTTAGCACGTTATGCACCAGATGACGTTGCTACAGATGCTGCCAAGCAGGAGAAATTTTTGGAAGGGCTGAATGATGAACTGAGTATGCAGTTGATGGTAGCAACCTTCAACAACTACCAGGAGCTGGTAGATAGAGCTCTCATGATTGAAGGGAAGCAACAGCAGATTGAAAACCGTAAGAGGAAGTATGGACAAGGGAAGTATAACTCAGGAGCTCAACAGAAGCCTCCATTTACCCCGAAGCCGGGAGGACAGTTTCAGCATACCCATGGAGGAGGTAGTTCGCACAACCATAATGGCACCAAGAATGGTAATGGGAATGGAGGAAGCAACGGACAGAACCGCACCAACCCATCTACCCCAACTAAGAGGGATCTAAGTCACATTACTTGTTTCAAGTGCCAGAAGACGGGACATTATGCAACTGATTGTCCTGAAGCCCAAAATGGAAATGGCAATGGAAGCTCTGGGAAGAAGCCGAACCCGTTCAACAAAGGACATGTGAACCACGTGAGCATGGAGGAGGTTGAAGCTCAGCCTGATGCAGTAATAGGTAAGTTTTTGGTTAAGTCATTTACTGCAACCGTTCTTTTAGATACTGGTGCATCGCATTCATACATATCAAGGGGATTCGTGAATAAGTTTAAGATGTCCACCCAAGTTCTCATAACCCCTATGTTAGTAACCTCGCCAGGAGCAGAGTATATGGCCACCCAAGGATGTTTTCAGATACCATTGGCCATTGGTAGGCATGTTTTCCCCTCAGACCTCATTGTTTTGGAATCGCAAGGTTTGGATGTGATTTTGGGAATGGATTGGCTATCGTTGTATGGAGGAAACATCGACTGTGCCAGCAAGACGATTTTGCTTACCACCCCGGAAGGGAAAAGGATCAAGTATGTATCTCGGCATTTGCCGAAGAGGACTCAAGTAAATTCCTTATCAGGAGTTGTACAGGAGGAAGTACCAGTGGTGAAGGATTATCCGGATGTATTTCCAGAAGAGTTGCCAGGCATGCCACCAGATAGAGACATCGAGTTCTTGATTGAACTTTTGCCAGGCACAGGGCCAATATCTAAGAGACCGTACAGGATGCCCGCAAAGGATTTGGAGGAAATTAAGAAGCAGATCAAGGAGTTACTGGATAAAGGATATATTCGCCCAAGTTCGTCACCTTGGGGATCACCAGTACTTCTAGTGGAGAAGAAAGATGGATCGCTGAGGATGGTTGTTGATTACCGAGGATTGAATGAAGTGACCATCAAAAACAAGTACCCACTGCCGATGATCAATGATTTGTTTGATCGCCTACAAGGAGCTAAAGTATTTTCCAAGATCGATCTACGATCAGGGTACCATCAGTTAAAGATTCGAGAGCAGGATATACCAAAGACGGCTTTTACCACCAGATATGGACTGTATGAGTATACCGTTATGTCATTTGGACCGACTAACGCACCTGCCTATTTCATGAACCTGATGAGCAAAGTGTTTATGGAGTTTTTGGATAAGTTCGTCGTGGTGTTCATTGATGATATTTTAATCTTTTCCAAGGAAGAAGAAGAGCATGAGGAGCATTTACGATTGGTACTTGAGAAGCTCAGAGAACATCAGTTATATGCCAAGTTCAGCAAATGTGAATTTTGGCTGAAGGAAGTTGGATTCCTTGGACATGTTATTTCTGGAGAAGGAATAGCAGTAGACCCTGCCAAGGTTGACACAGTGACAAGTTGGGAATCACCCATGACAGTTGGAGAAATCCGGAGTTTTCTTGGACTTGCAGGATACTACCGGAGATTCATCGAGAATTTCTCAAATATTGCTAAGCCCATGACTAAGCTATTGAAGAAGGACACCAAATTCAATTGGACTGAGGAATGTGAAGCTAGTTTCCAAGAGTTGAAGAAATGATTGGTTACCTCACCAGTGTTGATTCTGCCAGATCAACGCAAGGATTATGAAGTTTATTGCGACGCTTCTCGTCGAGGACTTGGAGCAGTGCTTATGCAGGAAGGAAGAGTTGTGTCATATGCTTCACGACAACTTAAACCCCATGAGAAGAATTATGCTACGCATGATTTGGAATTAGCAGCCGTGGTGCATGCATTGAAGACATGGAGACATTTTCTCATCGGAAACCATTGTGAGGTGTATACAGATCACAAGAGTTTGAAGTATATTTTCACGCAGAAGGAGTTAAATCTCAGACAGAGGAGATGGTTGGAGCTCATTAAAGATTATGATATGAGATTGCATTATCACCCTGGAAAGGCTAACGTAGTAGCAGACGCGTTGAGCCGCAAGAGTCATGTCAACACCCTCATGACAGGAGAGATACCTCAGGAGTTAGCCGAGGACCTTCGCGAGTTATGTTTGGAGATAGTCCCAAGAGGCTATTTAGCGACATTGGAGATTCAGTCTACCTTGATGGAAAGGATCAGAGAAGCTCAGAAGATAGACAAGGAGATTGAAGAGATAAAGGAGAAGATGAGCACAGGAAAAGCCAAGGGATTTCGTGAGGATGAGCACGATACCTTATGGTTCGAGGACCGAGTATATGTGCCAAATGATCCGGAGATCAGGAAGTTGATTTTGCAAGAAGCCCATGATTCACCGTACTCGATTCACCCGGGAAATACGAAGATGTATTTGGATTTGAAGAATATTTTCTGGTGGACCGGAATGAAGAAGGATATTGCAGAATATGTAGCAGTTTGTGATGTATGTCAGAGAGTGAAGGCAGAGCATCAGAAGCCAGCAGGATTGCTACAACCATTGCCGATACCCGAATGGAAGTGGGATAAAATAGGCATGGATTTTATCACAGGATTACCCAGGACTCGTTCAGGCTATGACTCAATATGGGTTGTAGTCGACCGATTAACGAAAGTGGCTCAGTTCATTCCAGTGAAGACCACTTACACCAGTGCTAAGTTGGCAAGGATATATATGACCAGGATCATATGTTTGCATGGAGTTCCGAGGACCATTGTATCAGACAGAGGAACCCAATTTACCTCGAAGTTTTGGAAGCAGTTACATGAAACATTGGGAACCAGGCTGGAATTTAGTACAGCTTTTCACCCACAGACAGATGGACAGACCGAGAGAGTCAACCAGATTTTGGAGGACATGTTGAGAGCATGTGCACTAGATTATGGATCTAGTTGGGACGACAATTTGCCATATGCGGTGTTTTCTTATAACAACTGTTATCAAACCAGTTTGAAGATGGCCCCTTTCGAAGCTTTGTACGGAAGGAGGTGTAGAACGCCGTTGTTATGGGACGAAGTTTGAGACCGCCAGTTATTTGGACCAGATTTGATTAAGGAGTCTGAACAGAATGTGAGGTTGATTCGCGATAGGCTCAAGGTAGCCCAGTCCAGGCAGAAGAGTTATGGTGATTCTAAACGAAAGGAGACAGTTCATGAAGTCGGAGACCGAGTATATCTTCGAGTATCACCCCTTCGAGGAGTGAAGCGCTTTGGAGTTAAGGGAAAGTTAGCACCCCATTTTATCGGACCATACAGAGTTTTGGAACGTATGGGAGAGGTTGCCTACAAGCTGGAATTGCCCGAAGGATTGTCTGGAGTACATGATGTATTTCATGTTTCTCAGTTGAAGAAGTGCCACGCAGAGATGGCTGAGATACCGCTGAGAGATACTGTGCCACTGGAAGCGATTCAGTTGGAAAGTGATTTGACCTATGAGGAGAAACCAGTTAAGATTCTCGAGTATGCCAGCCGAGTTACCCGCAGCAAGGTTATCAAGTTTTGCAAAGTTCAATGGAGTCACCACACGGAGGATGAAGCCACCTGGGAGCGAGAGGAAGATCTACGGAAGGACCACTCCCACTTGTTTTCTAGCCAACCCGAATCTCGAGGGCGAGATTCATCTTAAGGGGGGTAGGTTTGTAACATCCCAAATTTTCAATTTGGTATGTTATACATAGATCATCATTGCATATCATGTTTTATTGCATTTTGGCAAATCCTCGATAAATCCTAAGCAACTCAAGGACCCTCGGAGAGAGTTGGGGATTTTCTCGAATTTTCATATTTGATTTTCGTCAAATAATAAAACGAGGATTTTGGTTTTAATTATTTTCTCTCCGAAAAAATATTTCATTCTAAAAATAAACGAGAGGAGAAAATATGACTTCTCCAAAATAATTGAAATACTGGAGGAAAAATGTTAAAATCATTTATTGGAATTATTTGGATTTTATTTGCTATTTTTATTGCATTAAAAATATTGCATGTTTTCAAATTATTTATTTTGTGTTAAAAAAATGTTCACCCTATTCTATATTTTCCAACAAGACGGGGAAAATTTATTTTATATTTTTCTGATTTTTATTTATTTTTCTGTGAATTATTTTCCGCGGAACTTATTTAAAAAAAAGACGCGCGCGCCCGCTAGGCCGAGCCCAGGCCCCCGGCCCACCCCGCGCCCCTCTCCTCTCCCCGCACGACGCCGCCGTCACCGTGTCCATGGCGGACACGGGAACCCCGCCGCCGCACCTTGCCCCCTCCCCCAAGCTGCTGCCCCCCTCTCC
>NC_057805.1:356753573-356763986 GCF_018294505.1 Triticum aestivum
GCCCTCCCGAGCCCCGCACCTCGCCGCCCTCGTCCGAGCCCCGCCGGAGCCCTCGCCAGAGCCGCCCCGACGAGGTACTGCCTTGCTGCCCCGTTCGACTTTGCCGGTTTTCTTCTAAAAAAAACCTCTGTTTAAAAAAAAACCTAGATCGGTTTTTTTCGGTTTTATCATTTTGCGAGCGTTCGTCGGTTTTTCTCTGTTAACGAACGTCCATTCTTTAACCGTTCATCCGTTTTTTCTTTTTCGTCGGATTTTCCGCTATTTTTTTCTCAGATTCGATTTCTGATCGAATCTTCGTTTCTGTTTAATTTCTCGCTCGTTTATCGGAATCAGGCGATTCATGCGCCTAGAGTTTCGTCTCGAAATTCCCTTTCCGTTTAACCTACTCAAACAAGTCTTTGCTACAGTAAAATTTGACCTAGATCCAGATTAGTAAACGAAGCTATTTTCTTTCGCCGTTTGACTTTCGTTGCTTCTTTTGAGTTGATTCTTTTTGCAAACCGGAGTTCTTAAGTTGAACTTTCTGGTTGGATCTTTCATTCGAGTTTTACCTGTGCATTAGATGAGTACTGATTGTATGCTTGTTTGTTGGCGATAGAGTACCCAGAGTGTGCCGCTTGTTACTTCGAATCGCTAGGTTTTGCGGATCATCAGCAAGGCAAGTAACACTTTGATCATATACCTTCCATACCCAGTTTTTATTGCATTAGATCTGTTTTCCTCAAAAACTTGCATTATTAGGATCTAATTAAATTGTGGGTATTGGGAAGTAGTTGAGGTAGAACCTATTACCTGTTTTCTTATCAAACCCTTGGGAGTTACTTCTACGTTGCTATTATTATTGCCATGCTATGCTCGTAGACGTGGATTTGGTTTGAGTGAAATTCATGACAGATGTGAGATTGTTATTAATGGTTTACTTAAGGTGGCAACTAAAACTCACATCTGGGTGGATTGAGGTACCTGGGTATTCCAGGATTGCCTGTTTTTCTTTTGGACCGCCACCCAGGTTCAAAGGGATCATAAGATTATTCATGCTAGAAACTTCCGTGTGCAGCCGCAAGCTATTATGGGCTCTAGCATAGTTGACTAAGTCGTGTGAACTCTTACAGTGGTAGACTAGCAGATGTAGGGGAAAGTAGGTGTAACTGTCTACCCATACGTAAGGTGCAAACACTTCTGAAAGACTGTGTCTCGGTCATCCGTTTCTCAAACATCATGTAGTGCGAGAATCAAGCGGAGGCGATCGAGTCTTGTGGGGAAAAGTGCACAAACCTCTGCAGAGTGTACAAACTAATCATGATTTGCCATGTCCCCGGTTATGGACAACTTGAGTATCTAGTACCTGGATTATCATTTGAATCTCATCACTATGTTACTTCTAATTAATTTTGTTGGGTTATTGATGACATTTAATTGGGATTGAGATGCTGTCAACCATCTCAATGTTTCACAACCACCATGATAGTTAAATAAAATTTATTCCTTTGAAGTAGGATAAAATTGGCTTTTCGCAAAACTGTAACCATAGAGCTTTCCACCAGCCATATATGCATGTAGTATAGCATTGTTATTGTTCATTACTCTCTATGTGTTACATTGCCAGCATATCCTATGTGCTGACCCGTTTTCGGGCTGCAACGTTTCATGTTGCAGACTTTTCAGACGACGAGTAAAGTGCCTTAGGTCATGGTCTTATACTCAGTGATGCCGCTGGAGTTGATGGACTCACTTATCTTCCAAGTCTTCCGCTGTTATCGTTATTAGATGGCCTTAAGCCATGTTTATCATACTTAATCTCTTTGGAGATATTCGATGTAATAAGTGTGTGATTGCTACTCTGTTATAAATCCTCCATTTGTACTGTGCGTGTCAGCATTACTGATCCAGGGATGACACTGGTGCACAGCAGCACAGACCATTTGAGGTCTGGTCGCTACAGGCTTGGACGAACCCATGGCCAAATTGTTGACTGTGTTGCCGTGGCCGTATGTCGGCGGAGGGGAAGCACATCCCAGGCGGCGAAGGACGGCGTAGCAGGAATAGCTCCAGTGCGGTGGACGGTGGCGAAGTTGGAGCGGCAGCGGTGAGGCGCAGGATGGCGTGGTTGAACTGGCTCGGATACAGACGGCTCGGCCTCGGCTTCAACTACTAGTCGTGGAGGGCGTTGCCGTTGAGGTTGCGGTGGACGACGACGTCTGGGTATCGGCTCCGGCGTGATGGAGGAGGGTGGCGGTTGATGGGTGGGATGGCGTGGCGGACGGAGGACGCCGGGGTTTCACGGCTGGTGGAGAGGTAGTTTTGGCGCCCACGAAGTACGAATGGGGAATCGGACAGGGGGCGGGGGCGGGGGGAGCTAAGCGAGATCCATGTTTAATTTGGGACCCGCTTGTTTTTGGCTTTTTTGAACAGATGGGACGCGCTTGTTTGAAATTTGGGGAAAGTACAAACTTTACCCCCCTCTTAAATTTCAGACCTACTGTGGGTGAGGGGTAGGATGGTAATCCCAGGTGTCCCAAATAGTGGGCGGGAGCGATTTCGGCCGCGCGCATGTGTGCTTAGGTGGCCATTGTGTATGAATGTTTTTCAGAGGCGGTTGTGTGGCGTCTAGATGAAGCTACAAACCTACCCCGGTTTAGACCTTTGGACGTCGGGCCGGTAGGTTTCATGGGTCGGAGTTAGAAAAGTAATTTCCTTCTACTACCAAACATTGGTCTCACGCGGTTTCGGGCGAGTAGAGGCTCTTTTGGCACTTCGTTTGAAATTTTGAAGCAGAAGCATTCACGTTTAGAGTACTCTTGAACTTTGAGGATTGACCTAAATAGACAACGTTAAATTTGACCTTGTATGTTTGAAAACCTCATTAAATTATCCGCATCTTTTGAAATTTTGACACTTGAAAATCCTATAACTACAATTATTTTGGAATGGAGGAGCTAAATTTGAATCTATTTTGTACACGACTATATATGCTATTATGTACAAAATCAGAGCAAAGATTGGTGCCCCCATAATTTAGGTATGATTTACAAATGCCATGATATCAAATTCAAATAATTGAATGGACTTCATGTTGAATTTGATTTTTTAAACCACCTTAAGTTGAATTCAAATGTATGCTAGTTCATAGCTAGCTATTTATAATGTTCATTGTGTAACTTTCGTATGTATAATGTGCTTTACACACACAACATGAACTATACTCACGTTTATATTCGATTGCTAAAGCGATGCGTTGTCAAGAGTTCAAAATACTAAATATGTGGATCAATTATGTAGAATAATAACATAGACATGCTCAAATTCGATAGAATCTAGATGTCTGATGGATCAATGACCGTTCCTTACGCAAATTGCAAATATCATCATCCCATCCTAATATTTGGACACAATTTATATCTTTAATCAATGTGTACATCCGTCTTTTACGTGTAGTTTCACTCTCCGTCGGTGGTCTCTCACACATGCTCACACTCTCTCTCCCGAGGTGTCTTTCTCGCAGACATGCTCTCGATATAACCCTCCCTCCCTCTCGTAACCATTTATGACTGTTTTCACTAACCTTTATCACAAGCACTCTTCCTCTCACAAGCATACACACGCACAATCCCCATCGAACCTTTCTATATACATAGACCTGCCTACGTGTCTCCTCTACACACATTATCTTTAGGTCTGTCTCCCACGCATTGTCTCACACCTCTCTTCCTAATCGACGAGTATGATTCTAGCAGAGCATTCTGTAGGATGCCCCTTAAAGTTAGGTTGGATGAATAGTAATATCAGAGATAAGGGGTTACCTTAGTCTGAGAACCGGGTTACAAATCCTAGCCGGCTTTGTCAGTGGACACAGAGTCCTTCACAGTTCTGCTATCGTTGTCTTGTACGACAAGTCATCCATGGGTCTCCCTAAATGCATCACGGGTCGACCAATGTGGCACAGGATGGAACCGAACCAAGGGCCTCACCTCGACCCACCGGACCTCACAGGGTGACACACCCTCTGCCCCCAGGTCTCGTTATCTTCTCACACCCACACATACCAACACAGACACCACACAAAAAAATCTCCTCATGCCTCTATCCCCTCCCCCCTTGCATATACACACTCAAGGGAATCTCTCTCTGTGACATCATATTAGTCTCTCTCTCTAGACCTCTCTCATTTCTCGTGCTATCTCTCCCACGCCCACCTCCCCCCGCCGGCCCCTCTATCCATGCCTCTCTCGAATATGTAATACACACACATACCTCTCTAGGCCCTGCCAAATACATCAACTACACATTCACACATGTTACATCACGTACCCCATTGATCCAAAAAGCCCTCTCCTCACGTTTATTTCAAATACAACATTCCTTTTGAATAAAGTGCCAAAAAATTATTTTATAATTTCTACATATATACAACATTACAAAGTTATATGGAGGAGTATGAACGTTAATTTGCATTGCATGGTGCCCACAATGATATTTATTCCACACTGTGAATTTTTTTATTTTTATACTATATATAAAGTTAGTCATAATAAAGAGAAACGAAGAGCATCTCTCTCCCCATGGCATACACCCCCTCTACGACCCTTTCACGTACGCACACAAACTATCTCCAGGTCCTCTAAAAGTAAGCCCCCAGCACATTCACGCATGTTTCATCTTTCTCTCACGATATATACAGTGACGATCATTGTATTTGGAGCGAAAGCACGATACGTACATTGGACTTCAGAATCCACTCATTACGGTCACCATTTACGTTTTGTGGTTATTATACAGTCACGGGCTCACCGTACAGCTCTGTATTTGCTCAAGACACGACTAGTTGACCAGTTAAACGCTCCACGTGGCACCTCTAGTGTTGCATCACATTATCTCACTACCATTGGGCCCACCTGTCAGCTTGTATCTACTCTTCTACACTCTTATAAAAAATATAGTTGGTGATGATGGTGTGCCTGCCATCCTGCAATATAGGCCGTCCAATTTATATCTGACGGATAGGAAGGAAACTATGGCAATTTTGCAAAAAGGTACCCACACACCTCTCTACATTTGCAAATAAGGCCTTCCCTCGTTCATCCTTTTCTCTCACAAGATAAACTAGTCATACAAATGCATCTTGATATTACGTGCAACGCACGGGCATCTTGCTAGTAAGAATGAAAACAAATGACAAAAAAATATTGGACGGTGGTTCGAAGTCAAGACCGCGGGCACAACGGACAAGGTGGCCTTGTATTGGTATGCTGAGCCGTCTGTTTTAACACACATGAGCTGGTGTGGTGATTATACACACACGCACGCATGCACATAAACTGCATGCACGCAACACTCACACGAACACATGCGGCCACGCACGCACGCAACACTCATACGTACACATGCACGCAACACTCACATGCACACACGCACGCATGCATGCACACACTACACGACCAACACACACTCTCACGCTCAAGTGCTCAACCTACACATGCATGTGCACACATCAGGCCTTGACAGACACATACACAACAACGTGATTCCCGCTCACGGGTTGGAGTCTTGTCGCGCCTGCGTAAATTTGTGTTTATCTGACCTTTTTCCAATGTGAACTGACATGTGGGACTCACAAGGAACGTGGTCAATTTAACTAGTCAACATGGTGCCACGTAGACTATTTGGCCGGTCAACAGAGTGCAATCCGATGCTGAACGGTGAGCACGTGACCGTATAATCACCGCAAAACATATATAGTGACCGTAATGAGCGTATTCTGAAGTTCGGTGACCGTATTACGCTTTTCTCTCTTTAGGCCCTCCAAAACTACATCTCTACACGTTCTCGCATGTTACATCTAACAACTATGCAATACAGCACTACTACTACACTCTAACACAATAAATCATATGTGTTTTTTTGTTTTACTAGATATCATATTGTTACTTAATTATTCAGTTTGCATACATTAAAATTGCCTTTGAAATGTATGGCCAGTATCATCTACCGCGCGGGAAAAATCCCGCCCTTTCCTGTTTAATCGGGTTTGTATCGATGGATCATGCGAAACAGCAAAACTATAGTACTATACAGTACAAGTGACAATTCACGGGGCCGCCGTGTCGTGTACTCCTCTGTCGTAAGAGTGGAGCGCTCGCTTTCATAAATGTTCTAGTCTCGTTCGCCGACATGTGTGACATCATGCTACCGGGTCCACGTGCCATTCCGAAATACAATGCAGAGCAGCAGGGGTGAAGCACCCCAGTCATGGCGCTGGTGTAGTAATGAGCAATGAGGCATCAAATCACAAAGTTGCACCTTTCCCGCAGTTAAGTTGGAGGGACGAAGTAATAATACTAAAAAAAGAAGTTGGAGGGACAAAGCAACCATCATTTCACTCGTTGCTGAATCCGCTTCTCCCTCATCTTCTTCAAGTTAACCACGTGTTGCTTCTATCGTTGTTCTGCCTCATGTGGGACGTGGATCGGCTTGGTAAAGCACTGACACGTGGGACCGCATGTTAGCAAACCGACAGGCCAACATCCTCTAAAAATAAGAGATCTCCCCCGCCATCCGCTCGACAAAATCACCTCCTTTTTACTAATCTTGATTCTATAATTTTTTAGATCAACATAATTGAGATTTGTATAGATAGCACACAGGAGCAAAACCAAGTGGTACGGTTAAGGGCATCCACAATGTGTAGCCAAATGTGAAAATAGCTTTTGGCATCGATGGGAACCATTGTGGATGGTGGTGCCAAAGCCAAAAAGATGGAACCGAAGCTCCCTGATTGATTGATTGAAGGAATAGAAAAATGCAACGTCTCTCCTCTTGCTCCCGTACTTGGACGCATGTACAGTATAGAGCATAGAGTCTACTCCCCTGTCCCTTCTATCACAAATCACAAAGCATTGAGGCGTCAAATCACAAAGCATGGACAAAGCAACCACTATTTCACTCTTCCCTGACTCCGCTTCTCCATCGTCTTCTTTGAGAAACCACCTCACCGGCACTAAGATGGACAGCCGACGCTATTGTGTACTATTAGTACTAGTGCATTTAAGCGTCCTCTGGTTCAACGGACTTCTTGGATGCAAATAAGGCGGTTGTCTCGGCTTGCAGGCGGCACTTGCGAACGACTTACCGTGGTCTCCCTCAACGATGTTCTCTGTCGAATGCACTTCGCCAAACCACAACATTCGAGATATCGTTGACGTCACCGCAATGGGGAAGGAAGTCAAATAGTTACTACCTCCATTTTTTGAACACAAGGCCAGTATATCAAAATTACAATTTGCAAAAGGCCACTAACACTAATCGAGGCAAAATTGATGGGGTTTGCCTCATACTAGCAACCAAGGACATTAATATACCCTTGCATGCATGCGGAAGTGAGAAGGTTGGTTTGCATGGCGCTGCATTAATCAAGCGATGGGGAGTGAGATGGTTAGCTCTTTGGGCTTTGGAGAAAAAAATACGCATTAATTGACATGTCAAACGAGGATTTGTATCAATTAATCCCGTGAAGGAAAACCCCGCCTTTCTTTATTAACACTAGTACTCCTAGTACATACGTACTTATCCTATTTGGGTCTAGGCCTTGCATTGCCATACTTCACCACACATTTTTGCCAAGCTTGCCTAAAGTTTTCAAAATGAAAAGGAGGTACACTTGCGCACGGCTGTCGCAGTCGCACCGCACCCTCACACGGTCGCTCTGCACCCTCACACAGTCGCTCCTGCATGCCACAAACCCAACCAAGGGAACGCACCCCTCACTGACACGTGCTACCGCATGTGAACAAACCAAACTCAGCCATCCTACCGCTGACACATAATTTTCGTTCATACAGTATGTTTATCCAACCGCATGTTGGGGAGGATCTGTACGGCCCGTGCGGTGGTCTGTAGAGGAAGAAGAAGAGGTGAGGAAGAAGGGTTAGGAGACGTAGGATATTCATCCAACCGCCTGAAATGGTAGACTGGCCCAAATGATGAAAGTCAGGCGACTTGCATAACAATATATGTTTTTACAAAGCAAAAGATCCCTAAAAACAACAACATAAAGAAAAACTATGATTGCTCGCGGAACGAGACGGCCTCGTCTTCTTTGGATGCGTGCGTGAACCAACCGTAGCTGCCGACGTGTGTATCCACACCGTGGTTGTACTCGGCCTCCAGCTACTCGTTCACGCGGAGCGTGCGGGCGCTCTGCACTGACGAGAGCACCGCCCGGTTCAAGTCGAGGACGTCCGGTTATGCCTGCAGGAGGGCCTCGATGGCAGCGGCATCTGCGCGCTCTGCGTCGAGTTGAGCCTCCGCCTCCCGGTACAAGTCGAGGACGTCCGATTCCGCCTGCAGGAGGACCTCGATGGCAGCGGCATCCGCGCGCTCCGCGTCGAGTTGAGCCTCCGCCGCCCGGTTCAAGTCGAGGACGTCCGGTTCCGCCTGCAGGAGAGCCTCGATGGCAGCGGCATCCGCGCGCTCTGCCTCAAGTTGAGCCTCTGCCACCCGGTTCACATCCACGACATCCGGTTCCGCCTGCAGGAGAGCCTCGATGGCAGCAGCATGCGCGCGCTCCGCGTCGAGTTGAGCCTATGCCTCCCGGTCCTCCTTTAGTATCGCCAGGTTGAACCGTTGGTACGCCTGCACCATGGGGGACCCGGACGCCGGCACGAAGTCGACGTCCATCATCTCATACCCATCAGGGGCCTTCTGCACCGCGACCTCCGCCATGAACATTGGATCGGCTTCCTCCTCCTCGTAGCTTGGCTCTAGAGAACTCAGGGATTGGCCCGCCGCAAAGCCAGCTTGGGAACGGAGGTCTGTGGTGCCGACCGCCGCCGCAATTTCTGCACGGTGCTCCGGCGTCAGCATCTTATAGTACGTGATCTTGCGGCGCACCATGGCTTTCCGGCGAACTAGGGGACGCTTGATGCAGGCTAGGGGATCGAAAGGTGGGGGAATGGGCTGGAGAGGAGGTGTGGTTTTGGGGCAGTGGCTGGCGTAGGCCGAGCAGCGAAGGTTCTGGTGTGAATAGTGGTTTCGGTGACGACCGGTCAATCGGTTTTGATTGTACATCGCTCGTGTCACGTTCGCATTGCACCCCGGCATGATGGACCCTCCACGTCGCTCACCGAATGGAACGCGCTTCGTCTTGCGTTTACGCTCGTTTGTGGGACCTAGTTGAGAGCAAACCGACGTCCCTCCCCCTCCCCCGCCCGCGTCATTTATACTACCACTCCCTCCGTTTTATGTGGAGTAAATAAAAATAGAGGGAGTATACTACGGATGAGGATCCCCTGACGTGGCTGAACCCATTGAGTAACTGACATGCGGGGCCTAGCAAGCATGGGGTCCACCAGTAAGTGAACGAAAGGGAGGGTAAGGCAGGGATACCTACGTCAGAGGATCCACTTCCACTACTACTCCCCCCTTCCATCTACAGGGCCTAATTCATTTTTCGAGGCTAACTTTGAGCAAATGTTAGAGTAATAATATATGACATGCAACTTACACAAGGCATACGGTTAAATTCGTATGTGAAAGGAGCTTCCAATGATATAATTTTCACATTATACATCTCATGTACTATGAATCTTGTCAATAGTCAATGGCGGTTTTGAATAGCCAGCCGATGGCTATAAGGAACTACCATGTCATCTATAGCCATCATCTATATGCACTCATACAGTAGTGTGGGCTATAAGGTTGGCTATTTCCCATAAAAAAATATAAGGTTGGCTAGTACTTTTTTCCATCTCCTCTCTATCTCTTTCTTCATATTTATTGTATTTAACTAGGAATGCGTATACAGCTAGGCTCTTGCATGAGAGCTCACTCCCCTTACTTTTTCACATCTCTCTCCTCCACATAGGCCCTATATAAATGGAAGGACGGAGTACTATGAGCACTGCATACTCTACTACAGATGTTGTCAGTACTCCACTAGTACTATTGGACAGGGAGCTTAAAAAAGTTACTATTGGACTGGCTATACGTGGCGAAATCCTAGTAGGAAGAGCATGCGCAAGAACAAGCACATTCACGTGGTTGAAAACAAATTGGAAACCATGTCTGTTTGAATACAAATCTAGGAGTACGTACGAATCTAACAATATTGATTGGGCGTTGTTTAATGTTGATACTTTTTTCTGTAAGTTGATCAAAGTAGAGATACTTTGACTACACATAGAACTTATATGTAAACTAGAAAGGATCGAAGGGAGTATATTGTATGTTCAAGAGCGAATAGAACATTGAATACCCTTTATATATGATTTGTGGATGCTATGATCATCGGCTCAAAATTTTGAATCCGCCTTAGGTATCACACATGCACCCACTCGTTCTCTCTCAATTTCATCTCGGGGTCCGGAGATCGATTGAAAGAGGACTAGGGTGGGTAAAATACGTTCGTTTCTCTTATGA